>NC_040034.1:1117546-1149653 GCF_000972845.2 Larimichthys crocea | reverse complement strand
CCGGAGAATTAAATGCCGACGGCTTAAAACATTTACGTCACAAGTACTCGATGGTCGCGATATAGTCATTTCATACATCTCACGTAAAACAAGCCGCGATATATCGAGTATATTCGATATATCGCCCACCCCTACATGAAAGCTGAAACATTTATCACGTGGCGGTGTGACAGCAGGGCGGCGTGCAGCAGCGTACCTGATGTGTGTGGCCGGTAAAGACTCGAGCTGGCGGGACAGGAAGAGCTCTCTGTGTCTGAGCTGGTGTTTCTGTTCTCGGGGAGGTCCGCCATCTCGCGGTTCTCCATCTCCCTCCTCCAGCTCCCCTGGGAGGTAAAAAAAAAAAAAAAAGGTCAAAAGGTCAAACTACACGCATCTGATGAGGGGAACAATTGCGTCCACAGGGAGAACGGCGAGGAGGGGACGAGGAGGGGAGGGATGTATCGGCTGCACCAAAAAAAGTCTCAGGTGCACACAACACGCGGATTAAAGCACGAGGATGCACACTTGATGAGCCGGAACAATAAGTCTCCGGGGAGGAGACTCTGTGTACATACATACTCTGCTTTACATAAATCTCACTCGCCATGTCTCCATGAGACCGAACGGGGCAAAGGTTCTCTGCGTTTCTACCCTCGTATCAGAGCTTCACCCTCCTGTTGGTCCCCTCAGGATTCTCAATCACTTTTAATGTGTTTAAATGTGGTTTTTAATAAACTTATTCGTGTGATTCAAGTGTGGAGATCCTCAACGAAACCTGATGATTTTCACACCACACAACTCGTAGCGAGAAGTCGTGACCTCACTGTTTCATTGAGAAATCGGAAATGTGAAACTTTTTTTTTTCTAATTTAAAAGTTGTTTTTCCAGAACGTGGATACCAACATTTTTCAGACTTTGTGTCTAGTTTGAAGAATATTTCAGTCAGTTTAATGCTGTTTTTCAGAACGGCTGAAGGTAATAAAAAATTAAAATAACAAAAAAGAGGAATATTTACGTCTCTTCAAAATAATCTGGACGTGAGGTGCTGCCTGGGGTTTACAATGCGAGTATTTCTAAAAGCCGGGCTCTCGAGAGCTGTTTAGACTCAAGAATGTCTCCAAGATCCATTTAGGTCATTACACCCTCCAAATAATTATTTCATTAACGTATAGAGTTGATTTCCCCGTGTTGGGAGAAAAGGATTTGTGCAGCTGAAATTCAACATTTCTAAACACTCAACAGTAACGTGCCTTTCTGGGAACAATGTCCCAGTTATTCTAGGTAATCCACAGATCTTTACTGTCACAGACTTTACCCTACTTTCTACCTTTCTGTGGATTATCCAGAGGAACGGGGACACGTTTCTGGAAAGAGAGGAGAGAGAGAGACGTCCCCGCTAAATTTCTTCTGTAGTTTGATCTCGGATTAGGATACAAGGGTAGTGCTGATGGTTTAAGGATAGATATGCTGCGCCTGCCTGTCAATGAACAATATAAAAATAAAAATGTCTTCCTCTTGGTATGACTTGACAAAGCTCCTCCAGAGACATTATACAACTTCTTACACTGAACTTTGTGTGCCTTCTCTCTCTCTCTCTCTTCTCTCTATGCCATCGTCCCTCAGAGGGCTACGACGTGAATTCCCCGGATGAATTCCTTTATTCCAGATCTAACCTTGGAGGTCCTGGAAACCTTGGATTAAAAACCTTACACAAACAAACAAAAGACATCGAAGTGGAAAGCTGTCCGAGAATGAAATGGACAGAGCGATGTTGACGGACTATCAGCCATCTGAGTGGGTCTTGTGTCTGAGTCATTCCTATAAGAACATATTCAGCTCGTAAGGAAACATTCCCTTCCTGTATGTAGATGGGGAGGAAAACGGAAGGTGGGAGAAAAAAAAGAGGGTGGCGGTGAGATTGGACGGGGAAAAAAATAAACAGAGAGACAGATGAATAGGCGAGAAGAGCCGGGTGGGAGAAAGTGTGACGAAAGTGATAAAGCGCGCAGGAGCATGGATGAAGAAGAAAGGACAGCGAAGAGAAGAGAGGAGGGCGGAGAAGGGGGAGCGATAGAGAAATCAGCAGGGAGAGAAGGAGGAGGAAGAAGGAGAAAGGCCGGAGAAGAGAGGGAGAGAGAAAGGAGCAGTCAGTACGTCTCCAATCATTTGGAGTTTCATTAGAGGAAGCGAGACAGAAAGAGGGAGACGGGGAAGCAGAACAAAAGCAATCAGGGATTTTCAGGAGAAGAGATGTGTGGCCCAATCAATAAGTACTCCTTCACTCCCTCACTCTGCCCGCACTCAGCGCCCAGCAGACCACACCGTCAGGCCCAGGCACAGGCACACACACATGAGCCTCAGTCCAAACGCCACGTAAAAAACAACAAATATGGACGGATAAAAAAAAAAAAGAAAAGTTGTAGATGTGGAGAGACATTATGCATGTATGATTTGGACGAAATGAATGTGGTGTTGCAGGTGCTGCAGAGCTGGGTTTGTCCTCCACAAGGCGCTGCAGCACCGCGAAAACTGAATCACACTTAAATCTGACGAGGTGTGCGTTAATTATTGGATTTAAAAACTGCAAAGATTAAAAACCTTTAAAGTCTGTGTGTTAAGGCAATTTTCTTTCAAAACAAAATTAACTATTGTTGGAATAAATCTGCTGAAAACACGTTGAAAAGATTACCGAAACGTGGAGTTGGGGGTTAACAGGATTTTGTGGGCGTGCTTTAAGAGTGGTTCGATGACACGCGGAGAGAGAGACAGAGATGAATTCACTCTCGCTCAGTGTTCAAACTAGTTCTGTCATTTTCTGATCTTTAAAGATTTTTTTTTTTGGCCTTTAATGATAGGACAGTGAAGATGGACAAGAGCAGAGAGAGGGGGAGTGACACAGTAAATGGCCGTTCGATGCGGGATCGGCATCGGGCCCACTGCAGCGAGGATATGCCTCCACCACACGGGCGGCGCTTAACCCACTACGCTGCTCCGACCGCCTCTTTTACTGGTTTTGACACCTAATTTCAAAAAACTGTCGATATTTTCAATCATTCAAATTTGGATAGTGTTAATACGTTCTTGTGTTGACAAACTCGAAACACGGATGGAAAAACAGGATGTGAAACTTGTAGAAGATCATTCGGAGCATTAGTTAGTATTAGGACTGGTCCAGAATTTTACCCAGATTACTTGTTCAGGTTGTACCTATAGAAACTTACAAAATCGACATTAAATTACTGGAAAAATTGCTTCCTGAGTTGACACCACTACGGTTGTTCTCTGCAGCATCTGATGTACTATGGAGGTTCGTTTGTGTATTGAATGTTTGAATATGTATATTGATTTAATATATTAATTGGATACTGTTTTTTTTCAAACTACAATGTTGTTGATGAAAATTAATTTAATGAAACCAGGATGTTTTCTCACTGGTTTTTAACGATCAGCGACTGTAGCGTTGCACCTTTAATTTTAAATTCGCTCGATCTAACAGTCCGTCAGTGTTTCCCCCCCTCAGGAAGATTGGTTAGCCAGTGGCGGGTAA
The DNA here is from genome assembly GCF_000972845.2 of Larimichthys crocea. Taxonomy (NCBI): domain Eukaryota; kingdom Metazoa; phylum Chordata; class Actinopteri; family Sciaenidae; genus Larimichthys; species Larimichthys crocea. Next base: position 1,146,127 of record NC_040034.1, on the reverse strand, counting down.
ACGGTTGGCTGCTTTTGTTCCCTCACCACATCAGCACCTGATTTGACTGATTGGACCGTTTGTCTCTATGTCTGAAGCCGGGGCTGCGGCTAATGATATTTTCCGTTGTTTATTCCTTCAATTAAACGATTAGTCCGATGACGGGTTGGTCCGAACATGGTCCGTCACGAGTTCCCACACGTCGAGGCGATATTTTAAATGTAACGAAATACAGAACACATTGCAATACATTTTCCATTTGAGAGCTGGGAGCAGCAAATATTTGTCACAAATGAAAACAAACGATGAAGGCTGATTACTTAAATTGTGATCATTTTTCGTGGATCCACTAATTTATTAAAAAAAAGTGTTGTTTGTTTGACTGGCGTTGTTTAAGTTATATGTGATTAATCCATCAATCGCCTCTGCTGGGCTCATTTTTCCCCCAACTTTAGGAGGCGAACCATTTGATTTCGGAGGAGATACATTACTGCTTGATGTTTGCTTTCACCCACCAAAACACCTTACACGTATTAAATTGTTGCTTTGGAGGATAAAAAACTTAATAATATTATAACCTTTTCTCCACCATTTACTACCACTCCGCTCTACTGCACGTTCTCCTCTTTTTTGTGTGTTGGTCCTGAACTAGAGCATCGCCTACCCAGATTGTAACCTCCTTGAGGCCCAATAAATGTGTATTTTTTGGGGTTACATGAGAATTAAATGCCGACGGCTTAAAACATTTACGTCACAAGTACTCGATGGTCGCGATATAGTCATTTCATACATCTCACGTAAAACAAGCCGCGATATATCGAGTATATTCGATATATCGCCCACCCCTACATGAAAGCTGAAACATTTATCACGTGGCGGTGTGACAGCAGGGCGGCGTGCAGCAGCGTACCTGATGTGTGTGGCCGGTAAAGACTCGAGCTGGCGGGACAGGAAGAGCTCTCTGTGTCTGAGCTGGTGTTTCTGTTTCTCGGGGAGGTCCGCCATCTCCGGGTTCTCCATCTCCTCCTCTAGCTCCCCTGGGAGGTAAAAAAAAAAAGGTCAAAAGGTCAAACATACACGCATCTGATGAGGCGGAACAATGGCGTCCACAGGGAGAACGAGCGAGGAGGAGGACGAGGGAGGGGAGGGATGTATCGGCTGCAGCCAGAAAAAGTCTCAGGTGCACACAACACGCAGATATAAAGCACGAGGATGCACACTTGATGAGCCGGAACAATGAAGTCTCCGGGGAGGAGACTCCTGTGTACATACATACTCTGCTTTACATAAAATCTCACTCGCCGTGTCTCCATGAGACCGAACGGGGCAAAGGTTCTCTGCGTTTCTACCCTGGTATCAGAGCTTCACCCTCCTGTTGGTCCCCTCAGGATTCTCAATCATTTTAATGTGTTTCGAATGTGGTTTTTAATAAACTATATTCGTGTGATTCAAGTGTGGAGACTCCTTAAAGAACCTGATGGTTTGCACACACACACAAATCTGTAGCGAAGACGTCGTGACCTCACTGTTTTCATTGAGAAATCGAGAATGTGAAACTTTTTTTTTTCCTAATTTAAAAGTTGTTTTTCCAGAACGTGGATACCAAACATTTTTTCAGACTTTGTGTCTAGTGTGAAAGAATATTCAGTTTAATGCTGTTTTTCAGAACGGCTGAAGGTAATAAAAAATTTAAAAATAACAAAAAATGAAGAGAAATATTTACGTCTCTTCAAAATAATCTGGACGTGAGGTGCTGCTTGGATGTTTACAATGCGAGTATTTCTAAAAGTCGAGGCCCTGAGAGCTGTTTTAGACTCAAAGAAACGTCTCTAAGAATCCATTTTAAGGTTATTACACCCTCCAAATAAATGATTTCATTAACGTATAAGAGTTTGATTTCCCCGTGTTTGGAGGAAAGGATTTGTGCAGCTGAAATTCAACATTTCTAAACACTCAACAGTAACGTGCCTTTCTGGGAACAATGTCCCAGTTATTCTAGGTAATCCACAGATCTTACTGTCACAGACTTTACCCTACTTTCTACCTGTTCTGTGGATTATCCAGAGGAACGGGGACACAGTTTCTGGAAAGAGAGAGAGAGAGAGAGCGCGCGAGACATCCCAGCTAAATTTCTTCATGTAGTTTGATCTCAGGATTAGGATACAAGGGTAGTGCTGATGGTTAAGGATAGATATGCTGTGCCTGCCTATCAATAAACAATATAAAAATAAATAATGTCTTCCTCTTGGGTATGACTTGACAAAGCTCCTCCAGAGACATTATACAACTGCTATACACTGAACTTTGTGTACCTTCTCTCTCTTTCTCGCTACGCCATCGTCCCTCAGAGGGCTGAATTCCTTTTATTCCAGGTCTAACCTTGGAGGTCCTGGAAACCTTGCATTAAAGGAAACCTCGCACACAAACAAAAGCAAAGACTCGAAGGTGGAAATCTGTCCGAGAATGAATGGACAGAGCGACTGTTGACGGACTATCAGCCCATCCTGAGTGGGTCATGTGTCTGAGTCATTCCTATAAGAACATATTCAGCTCGTAAGGAAACATTCCCTTCCTCGTATGTAGATGGGGAGGAAACGGAAGGTGGGAGAAAAAAAAAAGGGTGGAGGTGAGATGGACGGGAAAATAAATAAACAGAGAGACAGATGAAATAGGCGAGAAGAGCGCGGTGGGAGAAAGTGTGACGAAAGTGATAAAGAGCGAAGGAGCATGAGATGAAGAAAGAAAGACAGCGAGGAAGAGAGGAGGAGAGGGAGAAGGGGGAGCGATAGAGAAATCAGCAGGGAGAGAAGGAGGAGGAGGAGGAGAAGGCCGGAGAGAGAGAGAGAAAGAGAGCAGTCAGTACGTGCTCCAATTCATTTGGAGTTTCATTAGAGGAAGCGAGACAGAAAGAGGGAGACGGGGAAGCAGAACAAAAGCAATCAAGGGATTTTCAGGAGAAGAGATGTGTGGCCAAAATCAATAAGTACTCCTTCACTCCCTCACTCTGCCCGGCACTCAGCGCCCAGCAGACACACCGTCAGTGCCCAGGCACAGCACACACACCCAGCATGAGCCTCAGTCCAACCGCCACGTAAAAAACAACAAAATATGGACGGACGTTATTAATAAAAAAAAGAAAGAAAAGTTGTAGGAAGTGTGGAGAGAATATTATGCATGTATGACTTGACTGAAAAATGAATGTGGTGTGCAGGTGCATGCACGAGCTGGTGGTGTCTCCTCCACAAGGCGCTGCAGCACCACGAAACTGAATCACACTTAAATCTGACGAGGTGTGCGTTAATTATTGGATTTAAAACTGCAAGATAAAAACTCTTTAAAGTCTGTGTGAAGGCAATTTCTTTCAAAACACATTAAATATGTTGGAATAAATTTGCTGAAAACGTGAAGACGTGAAAAGACCGAAACGTGGAGTTGGGGGTTAAAACAGGATTTTTGCGGGCGGTCTTTAAAGAGTGGTTCGATGACACGCGGAGCAGAGAGACAGAGATGAATTCATCTCAGCTCAGAGTGTTTCAAACTTATTCATGTCATTTTCTGAACTTATTAAAGATGATTTTTTTGGCCTTTAATGATAGGACAGCTGAAGATAGACAGGAAGCAGAGAGAGAGGGAGTGACACAGTAAATTAGCCGTCCGATGCGGGATTCGAATCGGGGCCAGCTGCAGCGAGGACTATAGCCTCCACACACGGGGCGGCCCCTTAACCCACTACGCTACCGACCGCCCCTTTTACCTGGTTTTGACACCTAATTTCATAAAACTTGTCGATATTTTCAATCATTCAAATTTGGCTGAGTTAATAACGCTTCTTTGGTCTGACAAACTCAGGACACGGATGGAAAAACAGGATGTGAACTGTAGTAAGATCATTCGGAGCATTAGTAGTGATTAGGAACGGTGGTCCATGAATATTCTACCCAGATTACTTGTTTCAGGTGTTACCTATAGAAAATTACAAAATCGACATTAAATAATTGGAAAAAATTATTCCTTGAATTTGACCACCACTACTGTTTGTTTCTCTGCAACATCTGATGTACTATGGAGCGTTCGTTTGTGTATGAATGTTTGAATGTGTATATTTGATTTAATATATTTAATTTGGATACTGTTTTTTTAACTACAATGTTGTTGATGAAAACTAATTTAATTTAATGATAACAGCAGGATTGTTTTCTCACTGGTTTTTAAACTGATCAGCGACTGTAAGGCGTGCACCTTAAATTTTAAATTCGACGATCACTAACAGTCCGTCAGTGTTTCCCCTCCTCAGGAAGATTGGTTAGCAGTGGCGGTAAACGTTGGCTGCTTTTTTTCCCTCACACATCAGCACCTGATTGTGACTGATTGGACCGTTTGTCTCTGTCTGAAGCCGGGCTGCGGCTAATGATTATTTTCCGTTGTTTATTCCTTCAATTAAACGATTAGTCCGTGAGAGGTTGGTCAGAAATGTCCGTCACGAGTTCCCACACGCTCGAAGCGATATTTTAAATGTAACGAATACAGAACACATTGAATACATTTTTACATTTGAGGAGCTGGAAGCAGCAAATATTTGTCACAAATGAAACAAACGATGAAGCTGATTACTTAAATTGTTGATCATTTTTCTGTGGATCCACTAATTAAAAAAAAAAAAGTTTGTTTTCGTTGACGAGCGTGTTAAGCTATGATGTGATTAATCCATCAATCAGCCTCCTGCTGGGCTCATTTTTCCCCCCAACCTTAGGAGGAGAAAAGATTCAGGAGGAGATACGGCTTAGCGTGATGTTTTCAACAAAAATTAAAGCTAAATGTTGTTTTGGAGGCTAAAAACTTAAAATATTATAACTTTTTTATCCACATACACACTCCATCTACTGCACGTGTAACTTTTTTATCCACATACACACTCCATCTACTGCACGTGTGTCTGCTCTCTGAGGTTTCGCCTCTTGTGTGTGTGTGTGTGTGTGTGTAATGAATAGAGAGCGTACAGATTGTAAAGCCCTTTGAGGCAAAAATGTGATTTTGGGTTATATAAATAAAACTGACTTGACTTTTTGAGCTGATTCCACAGTATCTGGGTTCTTGAATGTGTGTTACTCTGCTTCTGTATGCACATATCCATGACTTTACACATACACACACTTGCAGGATTATGCAGTGCTACATCAGTTGGCTGGCCCTTCCAACTGGCCCCTGGCTGTGTGTCCTCAAGTAGCAACTCAACTCCCCAACCTCAGTCCTCCTCCTCCTCCTCTCCTCCTCCTCCTCTGAGACAATCTCCTGGCAGTGCACCCACACCATACTCTCTACAAATTGCCTCTCCATCTCACCTGTCCTAGCCAATTATCAATTATTGATGAATGGGTCGCCTTACCGGGGGAAGGGGAAAGGAGAGGAAAGAGCAGGCCTGAGGGTGAGAAGAGGAGGTGAGGAGAGTGCAGCAGACTGTTATTACCTTAACAAACTCAACTACGCCTCCATGATACAGTGTGTGTTGGGAGTTCGAGGAGAAGCTGCGGCTCAGAGATCATCGGCGAGAAGGAAAAATAATGTTTAGTCACAACTCGCGCTGAAGCGGGGAGCTCTGTCGATATAAAATCAATACTGTTTGTTTGGGACAGAAGTTAAATTGTTGTTTTAATTTAGCTGCCTTCACCTTCTCTGAGACTGAATTAACCACCACGCTAGTAAAAAAAAAAAAAAAAAATTAAAACATGAATATACCTAAAATATCACCTCGTAATCCATAACCGAGATAACGGATTTGTCAATACTGCCGAGTATTTACATTTTTAAAGTCGTTCCAACTTACAAAAGCGCACTGTGGGTATTTCTGATTCACAACACACCCCAAACAAACGTATGAAACAGTACGGGACGACAATGCAGCGCTCGTGCTTCTCTAACGTCACGATGCTGACATTTCGCTGAAGATGAAGCTCTATAATTATTGTGTAAGTGTAGGAAAATGGGCTTCTCTGAGTGAACGTATCTAGAGATTTAAACACTTATATAAACAGTTAAGTAAAGTCAGAACCACTCTGTGCAATTCAGACAAAATCAGGTGCTGCTGTGCAGGTTTTCCCGCTCGTTTGAACACTAATAGTCAATTTAGGTTGTGGGGGCGAGGTCCTCTGAGTAGAAGAACCTGACGTCCTGCTGCGGTGGTCAATCCGGCAAACAAGGCCGGTCAAACTGCTCCACAGTCCGGGCACGGAATAAACTATGATGTCCTTTCAGATGTTTTATATCGTGCACCAAGCTTGGGCATCTGTATAGTGACACCGAGGAGCTTCTTTTCCATTTTTCAGAGACAAAGGGTGAGTGAGTGGGGAGCGCTGGTGTCGGAAAAGCCGGTGAAGCACAGGAAAAATCTGTTTCACGGTGGTTCATCGCTAATAAACAAACCACACACTGCTGCACAACCCTGCAGATAATTAACTGAACTGATCTGGTGTGAACGCTGCCTTACACTCTCCTCTTGATTATGAGACAAAAAAAAAACGATTTGATATTGCAATTTTTTTTTGATGCAGCAGAGGTCGAGGTGTCCTAATTTTTAGCCAAACTCCAAAACCTATACAAGCCCGGCTGGTAGCAGCAGGCTTTCTATGAAAGATCTGCCGTCTCCAATCCCAAACTGAGATCGCTTTGTTGACATCACAAAGGATATTTTTCCACAGACATAACAGAGCTCCCTGCAGACAAACAGAGGAGATTATACAGCTGTTTTCTCATGACGTGTAAACTGATTTTTTGCCGTGTAAACAGTTAAATTTCTTCAATGTCGTGTAAACAGGAAACAAAAAGTCTGTAATTAGGGGAAGGATTCTGGACTTGTTTCTAACAGGGGTGCATGTGAAAGACAAAGACTGCATATTGCTGATATATTTAATATATGCAAGAGAAAGCCTTAAAAATGTAGCAGAGGGAGAAGATCTGATGAGCAGCCAACTTTATTTAAACATGAGTTTCAGTAATCAGGTTGCAGCGCATGTAAACGTTTTCCTGACTTAACCTCATTTCATCAGGTAACCCAGTTACTTTCAGAAACATATCAAAGTTTAACATCAGAAAAGTCCATAAACACACACACACACACACCTCGAACCTCCGACACTCTGCAGACAAGAGTATTTTTAGCAACAATAAAGCATCACATGAAGATGCCGCTTACCATATTTTGTCCTTAAAAATAATGAGACAAGATCGCAAACAATCTCTCAAAAAAATGCCAAAAACTGCAGTTCCTCTAATGTCCACTTGAGGCTGGCTCCAGAAGTGAGTCAGTCTCCATAAGTCCCCATGTTCAAATGTCCAACTTCACAGCAGAAATAAACATGTTTACAGCCTGGTACAAAAAACAGTTTTGGTCTCTGTAGCTAATTTCCCCGTTCATGACAACTGTACTGAGGGTGAATTTATATACAACTCACCTGTTCACATTATATTAAGGCTTAAAGTTATGCAGGATTAAGAGCGCGGACGCTTTGATTGACAGGTGGATGCCGTTACAGATGGCTTGTTTGAGCAACCAGGCGTCATTCAGCCAACTCAGGTGATATTTCGATTTCTACAGTCATCATTACAGCAGATACGGCCGCGGTTCATGAAGCTCTGCAGCCCGGGATGCAAAGGAGTAAGACTCTCCTAACATGTCAACACTCGTCAAATCTAGAGTGGTTGTTGAGCTCGAGTGGTACCACATGGCAGTGTGAGGGGTCTGTTAAAATCCTGCCAATGAATTCACTATAAAAGCATTAAAAAAAGGTTTACGACCCACAAAAGAGAACGTCGGTGGCTCACGACCAGTGAAGTCAAGCTGGTCCTGCTTCTGTGCATCAGTTCAACTGCAAACATTGTTGTCTATTGTTTATGGGAGCTACGGGCCGCATCTCAAAAACAGAAAAAAAAAAAAAAAAGGTTTTGAGTCATGGCAAAATTCAAATGTCTTGAAGGGAGGGGCCAGGGGAGGTAACATGCCAAGTCCGCCACAGAGAGCTGACCAGTCAGGAGGCTGCGTTCGCTCACAGGGGAGGGGCTAATGCTGGAGTTCGGAGGCCCCATTGAGGGAGTGCTCAGGATCTCTGCAAGCAAAATATTTGATCAATGAGTCACAGCAGACACACATTAAAACACACACACGCACACACACACACACACACACACACACACACACTCAACTGCTATTCTCCACCAGTCCAGAACGAAACTGAATTAAATGTACCCCTTCAGCAACTCCAGTGACGGGGCCCAGAGCTAAAAACTCAAGTCCACCATGCATACATAAGAACACACACACACACACACACACACACACACACACACACACACACACACGAGGCTGCAGCTACAGAAACGCAGACAGGATACAGCCCACGCCCATGCGGTGCACAAACCATTCCTGCCATGCATTTTTTTTTTTTTAACATGTTCAAATGTCTGGACGCCCCCTTACCCCGAACTGCAGCTGGCAAAGCACGGCAAAAAACCAAAAGAGGCCTATACGGGATCAGCCTGTACAAACAAAGCTGCAACCGTGGAAGCAATGCCCTGCTGCATCCATCGGCGGGTCAGGGCTGGCGTACGATGCTGCGTTTGACTTATTTGTTTGTGTTTAACCGGGATTATAAGTTAAATATTCATGTTTAACACTCGTTTAACGTATCATTAACAGACAAACATGAGGTGTACATCATCAGTGTGTCCAGAGAACAAATCACAGACTTCCTTAAAAAAAAAAAGAGAGAGAAAAAGAGATAAACTGATGCTGTGTGGTCCAACAGAAACACCCTGAGGCCACAGACACACACACACACACACACACACACACGCTTAAACAGGACACTTGGTAACACTCTCTCTCTTTCACACCCCAACAGCCAACACTAAGCTGGCCACACCCAAAGTCAAAGTCTAGTGGTGGTTGGTTTTTCTTGCATGGACTGCAGAATGGCAGTGTGTGTGTGTGTGTGTGTGTGTGTGTGTGTGTGTGTGTTCATTCAAACTGAGCTGAAAGGAACCAGCATATTTACACTGTTTTGAAAGGTGTGTGTGTGTGTGTGGGTGGGTGTGTGTACGAGCAGGAAGTCAGACAGCGGTGGACACCAAAGACGACGTCTTTTAAGCCTTCACGCTCTGACCACAGCTTGTCGTCTCGGTTCAGATGTGCCTTTTTTTTTTCATGTGGTCCTTTTAAAAATAAAATAAACACGTTTAAGTTGCATTGTTTATTTGAACTGGATTACACGCCCTGTTAAAGTCTGTCCACCTCTTCATCAACACTGACATTGACATATTTGCAGTCCCCTCTTCACATGTCCAACACTGGTCCCGTCCACGATAAAATCTAAAAGTAACATGAGTTTAAACTTCTCTTTCAAGCTTTCTTTTTTTAAATATATAATATATAGAAAATGTTTTTGTGACCTTAAAGACGAGGGACTGTCCCAAAGCGGCTGTTGTGTACAGTCTGCAAGTGGTCAAGAAGAAGTCAGATTTTCTGTCAAAAGGTGGAGCAGCACGAGAGAATCTCCTCTTTCTGTTCGCATTTCAGTTGAATTTAAAAAAGGTCCAGTGTGTAAGATTTATACGAGCCTTTTGCTTTTCGGAGAAGCTGAGGTGTGAGTATTCATTTTCTGGAGCCACTAAATCCGACACACTGGACCTTTAAGTTGTGACTGCTAAGGATGGCTTGGTGATGTGGGGTAGGGGTGGTGGTGCTGTTTTCCCACTAAGATTATACTGAAGATGGGATTCTGCCCACAGTCTTTCCAAAATAAATCCAATTCAAATAAATTCATATCCTCCTCTGAGGCTGGGCTGGTTTGATGAAACAAAGCCATAGTAACACGACGGCAGACAAATATCAGATGATGAGATTAGAGAAGTCACTTTTCATCGTCAAAGGAGGTGATATCGTGTCACGTTATATATATGAAAAAAAGCAAATATCCTGAAGCGGGAATAAATCCTTTATCCCTCTCTGGTTCTTTACTCTTTGAATTCAGGTTCTCTGGAGCAGTGCCCTGAAGGCATCACTTCCAACTGACCACTGGAGATGTGACCCGGACATTCAAGAATGGCTCTGGCCTTTAAGCGACACACTTTCCGTACCTGCCGGACTTCTTCCACTCTCTTTCACCACTGATCTTAAACCGACCATCTCGTCTGTATCTCATCGTTTGAACGTCCGTCTCTCAGTGAAAACACCCTGGGACGTTTGAAACATTAAAAAGGGGCGCGCGGTGTTGCTTTAGGTAGAGCCCGTTCAGAGTCTACCAGCTGCTCCAGACACTGCAGAATATGCTCCAAGCTGCACATTCGAGTACACGCTTACACACCCACGCTTAAACTGGAAAGGCACATATGCACAGACACACACACACACAGGTGTCGTCATATTGATACACCCAACAGATCGAACACTGTCTGCAATCAGGCCCATCAGAGGAGGGGCTGCAGTCTGGACTGCGTTTCTCTCAGCACAGGCAACAGCGCACAAACTCAATTTTGTATCGCCTCTCGATAAAATCTGGGGTGCAAACAAGCTTCAGCAATCACGCCAAATAACAAAAAGGGTAGAATTTTCCATCTAGTTCGATTGGATGTGAAGGCAGTACAACTTTGCAGTGGAGAAGAAACCGCAGAAGGTTGCCAAATTTTAAAAGAAAAAAAAGCAGTTTCGAGATCCTTGGTTGTGTTTTTGATGGTGTGTGTGTGTGTGTGTGTGTGCTTGGCTGGGTTTACGGTCGGTCACTCACTTGCATGTTTGTCTGCCAGGGCGATGAGTGTGCTGGAGATGTCCCTGCGCCGGTAAAAACACACCACTTTGGCCTCCACGTTCCCATTGGCTGTCTGCAAACCAGAGACAATCGGCGTTACCACGGCAACAAGTGGTGCCGCACACAGAGCAACCCGTGCACGCGCTCACACACACACACACACACAAACAGATGAAAGAGCCATAGATGAGGCTACTTCTTAACGATGGCTGAAAACGCAGTGTGAGAACCCCCCCACCAAAAAAAAAAAAAAATCACACTATCAGGACGGCGTGGTGTGTCGGAGGTTTTTGTCTCTGCGCTCCCAGTACTCGTTTCTTCCCAGTAACACCACACTGGTGTGTTGATATATTTTTTTTAAAATTAGGAGACAACGTTTGATTGACAAAAAAAGAAAACCACCACTTTAGAAATCAATTACAAATCGATTAGTCGCTTTCACTGCTCATAAAATAAAAAGGAATAAGAGAGCATGAACTGCAACATTGATAAGCTGTGATACTTTAAAGTGTTACATATCATTGACAATCACAGTTGTATCTCATGGGCCGAGCGCGTCTTGCGAATCCCAAGGTGAGATGTAACGCGAGGGGAAGACGGGAGGACGGAGAGAGAAAGGGAGACTTGTCAGATTTCTTTACATTCGACACTTTTACAAATTACTAAATAATTAAAATCCAATTTCCCCCACCCAAAAAAAAAAATTTCAATTTGCGTCTGCAGTTACAACGAAAACATAATTTCCCTGTTTTTGATTGTTTCTCGTTTGGATTTTTGTTGCTCGACACAGATGCAGACGAAGATAAACGGAGGAGAGTTAAATACAATTCTTTTTAAATTTTTTAAAAGATTTTTTTTTAACCTTTATTTGACAGAGACAGCTTGAAGAGTGACAGGAATATGGGGAGAGAGAGAGACACAGGGAATGACATGCAGGAAAGAGCCACAGGTCGGATTCGAACCCTGACTCAGCCTTCGTACACGGGGCGGACACTCTACCAACTGAGCTAAACGACGCTCCAAATAAAACTCTTTTTAGCGTCTCCTCGTGCGTGAAGGTTGAAACTTTGTCTGCAGAAAGGACAGACTTCGAGTCAGCACTATGAGTGTGCTTGTGGAAGAAAAGGCAAATGTATGAAGGACGCATCAATCTGAATACAATTTAAATATACACTGTTTGATTTAAGTGAGTTACATCGAAGTATAACAGCCTTTTGTATTTCCATTATACATGAATATAGATGTGTGCATGCAGGTTAAAGGAGCAGTGTGTAGGATTTAGAGGTATCAGGCGGTGTAGCTGCTGATTGCAACCCTCTCGCCTCACCATCTGCTTCCAAGAATGAAGGAGAAACTAGGCTGGCTGTGAAACGTGTTAAAGGAGTCAGTGTTTAGTTTGTCTGTTCTGGGCTACTGTACAAACACTGTGTAGATATAATTCTTATTTTCACATGATGAAAACATAGTTATGAATATTTTTTCTTCACGTCTGCAATATTCTGTACACAGAGCCCGTTTAAATCTCACACTCTGGACCTTTAAAATCTAATGTGGTGTGCGGCCTTATTGACAAAACAGACAATGAACTGAGGTTCAAACTGAGCTATGTGCAGGAGGACGACCTCGGTGTGGATCTAAGAAACAAAGAAAGGGTGAAGTCATATCTGGTGTGATCACAGAGTGATGTTCAGAAACTATTTTGGTGACCAATTTATCGTTTAGGTCATTTTTTAAAGCATAAACGTCTGCAGTTTTCTTCTTGAAGCTCCTCCAATCTGATGATTTTCAGCTTTTCTTGGTCTTATATGATCATCAACTTACTATCTTTAGTGATGAAATGTTAGTTGGACAAAGCAAGCATTCTCCAAAAAGGTGAAGTCATTTTTTAAAAATCGATTTCAGGCCAGCCCGTTTGGCCAAATTCTCAAATTTTCTGTGTTCACTTTCGTTCGTTTCGAGCAGCTGCGGCTTGTCAGGATTTTTTTTCCCCTTGCACAGTTTTATACTTTCGAGACATGCATCTCCAACCGTATGGAGGAGAAACCCAGAGAGAGATCCCCCCGAGGAGCAGAGAGACTGACAGTGACGGGCTGAATAGAGGGCCCACTCTGAGCTCTGTGTCAATCACATTAAACAGCCTCCATATTATCCAGCACAGGCCTGGGACAGGGGACAGACAGCGGGCACCCGTAACTAGTCCACAGAGACAGAGCCTCCGTTTCCACTTCTTTCACTGAACAATGTAAGAGACGGCAGGCTGGGATGTACCACACATTGTCACCCAGAGCAACGATATCATCATTAATACAGTGCGAGGTGGTAAACCACACATTTCATATCAAATATTACATATTTAAAAATAGTTTGTAGCTATTTTAATCTCCACAATAACAACTATTATCATTAATATCGTTACTTACAACCCAATGAGGTTTTGTTTACCTTCACGTACGACAAAGAAAATCTGCAAGTTCTCATTTCAGAGGCTGGAATATTTGGTGTTTGCTTGAACAATTATTTAAAAGATTGATCTCTCATTTAAAATATAAGCTGATTGATCAATCAATTAATTTATCGACTGATCATTTCAGGACTATACTGAACTAAATGTGGAATCTTTTCAGCATCCACAAACCAGAATTTATCGACACATGGTCAACGAGACATTTAGGATGTGCTGTTATCAGCATGACTCATCACTAAACGTATTTTCACATCCTGAAAATATAAAACATGTAAACAAATGGAAGTCAACTTTTTTTAAGCAATACATCTGGATGCATCTAAACTTTTTACGGAGCCGTTAGACCGCCTCGTTAACACAGGTGTGTACCTCGTTAACACAGGTGTGTACCTCGTTCAGTGACCTCAGAGAAAACGTCGACTAAAGGTCGACTGATGATGGACTCAAGCTGAATAAGTATTTTGGAAAAGATTACATCGATTACACTGTTCAATATATTTTGACTTTTGCACTTTACAAAGCGGTGGAGTTATTGGAAATGTTTGCCTCCGGCCTCCATCGTCAAATACAGCAATACTACCTTAAAATAAACTGTGTTCACAGACTAAAACGGCTAAATCTGTTCAGGGAAGAGGCAGTTTAGTGTTCATATGTGCGGTATTTATTCATTTTGGGTTTAGACTAATTGTTGGAGGAGTAAACTCTTACATATAGGAGTCTACTGCTGTGACTGATAGTCCAGGTATTAGTCAGACCCGTGTATTGCCACAGAAACGGTCAAGCTAAAAATGTTTATTTCGAGAGCAAATTGCCCCAAAATATGAATATTTTTTTATTTAAGTTGGAAATTGTTACGGACAGCACAGTTCTTATAGTTTTTGTTTTACTGATCCTGAGCATCACAGTACAGACAAAACAAATGGAAAAGACTAAGAATATTACACAGCCTTGATATTTCCCCTTACCCTTGAATAGAAAGTGACTTTTTTTATTAAACAGTCCAGGCTGTATGATGTAAAGTAGCCTACAGTACAATTAAAGGCCTTGTACAGAAACGTTAAGATGATGCGGAGAAAGAACACACAAAGTGAGCTCAAATATATCACTGGTAAAAAAACTGATCTCATCTATTCAATCTGACAAATCAGGTTGAAGACGAGCGAGTCATTAAATCTTACTGTATGTACAGCTGTCAGACTTGTGCACACACTCACCTTGTTTAACTCCTCTATCCTCCTGATCAGCAGTGGGTTGCTGGATGAGTTCTCAAAATAAACATAATCTGCAGAGGGAGAGAAAAAAAGAAAAAGAAAGAGGGGGGAATGGAAAGAGAAAGGAGATAAATGTCAGTCAGTGTTGGGGGGGGGGTCACCCAAACGTTCAGGGGCGATTTTCACTTTGACCACGTCATGACAGCATAATTAGTGAACGGGAGAGTGTAACAGAGACATCCAGCAAATATTGGTTTAACTCGATTGGGTTCATTTCATACGCAGGAGATCCAGCTGTAGTTGGGAGGTCTGAGTGAATGAGACACACCAATAAACACTCACACACACTCACTCACTCACATATCTGGCTCTCCAAGCCGTCCATTCAGACTGCAGACCTTGTATTTCCTCGTGCTTTCTTTGTCTCGTTGCTCCCCTCCAATGTGTTGTTGTTGTTGTTTGTATGCACAGTGCGTCTGCATTTGTGTGGGTGTGTGTATGAGAGACTGCACAAGCTTCACCACGCATGTGTGACTTTACTATGCATTCAAGTGTGTGTATTTGTGTGAGTGTGTGTGTGTGTGGTTCCTGGCACTGCTCCAGGCCCATTGGAGGCTTAGCTCTCACCAGGATGTCCCCACAGGCCCCAGTCTTGGTAGGGTGCCTGGTCTTAGCCCTGCATGTGTCTTGGCTGAGTGCTGTCAGATTATACCCCACACTTGGAAGGTTGCCTGGAGGTGGAGCTATCCTCTCTTCACCCTGAACCTCCCCTCCCTACCCCCCCATCCCCCCCGCGCTCCCCGAGGCCACCCGTCCTCTTGACCGACGAGGCCAGAGTTCGGCCCGAAATTCCAGAAGCAGCGTACCCGCGATGCACACCGAGCGCTGCTTTCATTTCCTGCAGCTCCTGGGTCCAACACTAACTAACTGGTTTAGGCATGCACTCATCACGCTCGGCAATCAAATCTATCCTGACTTCCAGAGTTAAAAAGGAAAATTCCACCTACAAACGCTTGATGTATTTTGAATTTTGGCACACTTCTCACAGGCCTGAATAGAAATCTGATTTATGAAACGATTCATGAACTGACAGAAAATCAATTTGATGTTTGTGAAGAGACCTCGACCGCTCTTTGTTTGGATTTGTGACTGTGGCGCTCATGTCTGCTATCAATCTCAGCTGCAACCTAAAAAAAAACAAAAAACTGCAGCACTTCACTTGAAGCTGGCTCCATAAGTGAGTCAGTCTCCATAAGTCCCCATGTTCAAATGTCCAACTTCACAGCAGAAATAAACATGTTTACAGCCTGGTATAAAAAAACTGTTTTGGTTTCTACAGTTGTCCCTCACTATAACGCGGTTCACCTTTCGCGGCCTCGCAGATTTTTTTTGTGTAATTTTACATGCTTTTTTTAACAGCGTACTGTACAGTATGAACACGCATTGTGTTCTGCGTCCTGATTGGCTAAGGGAATACTGTACAAAATGCGGCGCCAGGACAAAGAGGCACCGTCAGAGGAACTGTGAAATACGCGTGAGTTACTGGTAATAATTTCTTATGTGTCAAACCTCGAAGATTGATCATTAAAATTAAATTTGTTAAAAATGTTTGTACTTGAAAACAGGTTTTGATCTTTGGTTTCATTTACTAATACAGTACTTTACTTATTTTTGTTAAATCTGCGAAAGTTTGAACTTTGAGTGTTTAAATAAGAGAGAAATGGGAGAAAATGTTAATGCCTGTCTGAGAAAAGTGTATAAAAGTGTGTGGTTAGGGGTTTTACGGCCTTAAAACATGTATAATAACTGTAAAAAATAAAGCTGATTACTTCGCAGATTTCGTCTATTGCGGGTTATTTTTTAGAACTTATCCCCCACGATAAACGAGGGACCACTGTACAGCCAAACCTGTAGGTGACGTCACGTACATGTCATCCATTGTTTAAATATTGTCTGCAACAAAATCATTTTCATTATCGAATGTGCAGATTATTTTCCTGGTTAACTGGCCGATTGTCTTGAATGTAAAATATTATTTTATCAAGCCCAAGATGACATCTTCAAATGTTTTATCTGCTGATAGACTAACTGATTCCTAATTTTTTCATGCATCACCTCACGGGAATACAGACTTTGATCTTATAATATTGTGCTAAAATGTTCTGTTGACAAATGTCACGTACAGTCTAGGGTTAATTCACTGGAAGAATTCCTGATGTTTTCTATGCATAAAGACGTGCGAACTTGGGCTAACACTTCCTCTCGTGTTAACCAAAGCAGCAGCAGCCGAGGTTCAGAAAGCATGTAGAGGTGTCATTCTTACAACAGCTTCTTCTGGCAACCACAGACACGTATTCGCTACTGAACATCTCTACAAGGCGGGGAGACATCGTCACATCATGCCTGTCTACTCTTCACCCTGTAACAGCTTGTTACTAGACTCCACTGCCACTGTGACATCTTCGTCCTGCTGCTGAATATCAAATAGTCCTGACTTGAAAATTGAGCAGCAGCCGGACAGAAAATGAGGACAAGATATCGGACTTGCTTGTTTTCTCAAGTGCGGGGGAGGCTGGAGGTCAGAGGTCAGAGAGGCTGGTTTGTTACTCGGCGCTGATCGCCAGACTGGGACTGGGAAAGCGAGTGAAGAACCACGGCCGAGCTGAAAGCTGAAACACACTGTTGATTAATCGATTAGTCCGGTGTTTGTCAAAGTTTTTACACCTCAGAATATATTCAGCTCTCAGTTTCTATTACTGACTGTTGTTGAATCCTGAATGGAACCAGCCCTGATCTGCACTTCTGTTTCTTATTGTTCCGATTTGGAGCCACGATTACTAAGTTTTTATTATTTATTACCTCCCTGTCACGTGACTAATCACAAATGTTAAGTGTGCTACATGCTACGCACTACCTACAGGACTATGGAGCAGGATGATACTGAAACTAAATATTCCAGGATCTCATAGTTTTAGTATTTTCATTGGAGTTCCTGCAGCACTGATGATATTGAATGTTAATAAATCAAATTATTTAATTAAAAACAGTAGGGAGCTTGTGTACTGCAGTGGATTAGTCAATCACATGTGGTAACTGGCTACTGTGTTGATAATCTGTTGTTCAGTGTGAGGATTTTCTGCTTTTCCTTGAGAACTAAATATCTTTGCACCTTGAGTGTGAAGCACCTTGAGCTTCTTCTTTTTAGAAATGAGAATTGGTAGATACAAAAATCAACATGCTCAGTTTCCCAGAGCTTGAGGCGATGTCTCATCACACACAGGGAGCTGCTTTCGCTCGATAAATTATGTGAACAAACAACCAAATCATCTAAATTGTTCATTAGTTCTGTGTCACCTCTAACGGTGTCATCGTTTTTGGCTCAAACGTGAACGTTCTGTCACTGTAACAGTGCTGAAAGGGGAAACATTCCCATGACACATGAAGGTAAATATAACTGTCAACGTGATCAAAAAAAAAAAAAAAAAAGTTGTCTGACGCTCAAAAACAGGGACGGGTCTCATGACTCGACCGCAGAGAGCAACGTCGACGTCTAATTGCGGCCTTCGACGCTCGCCAGCTCTGAGGGACCGATTAATCCGGAGCCAAGATGCGTCATGACCATTTCAAACAGAAGCGGAGTCACATGGCCACGTTCTGTTTTGGTGTGGGGTTTGGGTGTGAATCGCCGCCACACACAGCAAAGACACTTTATTTTTCTTTTTTGTACATTTAGAGTCACTGTGAAGGTGGGATATTTGGGCACGGCTCGCCCTCTTCCCGTTTTTCCTGGCTCGGGAAGTCGGGTTACGGAGAATGGAATCGCTTTGAGTGTCGCCTCCAACGAGAAGATGCCAACATGGAAAGAAAATGGTTAAGTGACAGTCAAGATTGGGTTGTCTGAGAGTTTCCACCATGTGAGGAGCTGAAGCCGGAGAGGAACTCAAAATGAGAGCAACAGAAAGAGAGAGAGAGAGAGAGAGAGGCCTGTAGGCACTGAGCAGCGTCACTCAGTCTCTCCGTTTCCCATCAGCCCTCCCGTCGCCTCAATACGCGTATAACTCTCCCCTCTCCCGGCTCTCCATCCCCCCCCTCCCGTCGCCCAGTGTCGGCCAATCAGCAGCCTCCGGCGTGTGTGATGTCACGGTGCAGTCGGATTTTGTGTGAGCCAATCAAGGCATGTTACTGAGGCCCCCAAAAGAGAGAGTCTGCTGGGCTGATTCAAACCAGGCCAGAGACAGACAGACAGACAAGCAGACAGATAGAGGATGGAGAGAGATGTGAATGAATGAGTTACTAAGGCGATAAAATATTGTATATTAATTAACATTAAGGCTGACTAATCGGAAAAAGCATTCCACCATTTCAATATAATATCTGATCTGTTCATTGTGGATGATTTGAGTTGTAAATGGTCCAAAAATCAAGGACGTCCTCGGCGGTGCGTTCAAAAACCTGACCGGCACCACCTGCGCCTCCTTGAAGAAAACAAAGTACCACATGTAGGAGACACATGAACGGCGGCGGAGGCTGTAAAAACACGTCTTTGTGAGGTTTGGCATCTGAAGTCTTTGTAAAACAACGCTCGTAACTTTAAATCTGAAATTTTCATTTTCATAACACGCCTCGGTTTAACGGTCCTGACCTTCCTCAGGTTTGGAGGACAATTAACAAAACATTTCTACTGCAGAAAATAGTTTAGATTCTTTCCTTCAATTTCTAAAAATTTTGCTTTTATTTTTTTGGTGAAATACTGCAGTTTTATGTCTTTGGGACTAAAAACTATTCAACTGAAATATTGTATGTTTGTTTTAAACTTAGACGTGTGCAATCTGTGAAGAGGTTGTTAGTCGGCATTGTTTGGCTATAAAGGGGCTACAAGACAGTTTAATCGTGTGTTTATTATTGAGGCTGCAGTTTGCTGTGATGGCCATATTATAATAGTAAAGTTCACCATCAACGAATACAACCCTCAATAATAAAAATAAAATACAACCGTCATCTTTCCGTACCTTCGTCTAACGTTGAAGTGTGTATTGTGTGTGTAAATCTAAGAGGAGGGTTTATTTGACCTGTTCGCACGGTGGCAGGACTCAGACAAAGAGGGTGACCATCTCATAGTTTTTATCACGTTATGTCAATTTGAGTTGTTCGTTAGTCTTTCATTAATAAACTTCATAAATCCGACTTGACCGTGGATTCGAACACGTTACAGTATGAGCCTGTTGAGCCTCTTAGCTGAGCTTTTTTAAATGGACAGCGGTTGCTACACTGAGGAATATTTTGTTAGAAGCACTCGTTTACAGATGTGGTTTCACTGAGCTTTTTGGTTATTAGAAAATAGTTTAGATATTGAGGATGTTCTTTCTCGTTTTAATTTCATTTGAACAGCACAGACTCCTCATTCTATTTTATTTTTGTTGGTTTGAACCCAGCGGCAAACCTCTAAACTAATTCCTTGAGGCTGGCTCCAGATGTTTACAGCCTGGTACAAAAAACAGTTTTGGTCTCTGTAGCTAATTTCCCCGTTCATGACAACTGTACTGAGGGTGAATTTATATACAACTCACCTGTTCACATTATATTAAGGCTTAAAGTTATGCAGGATTAAGAGCGTGGACGCTTTCATTGACAGATGGGTGCTGTTACAGATGGCTTGTTTGAACAACCAGGTGTCATTCGGCCAACTCAGGTGATTTTTTAGATTAGCCGGGAGCTGGAAGAAGTAGTACATCCAACATTGCGGTGGCCAGCGCTGCATATTTTCAGCTACAAAACGGTGCAAACAGCATCTGCTCACCTGTTTGCTTCCCTTCTAGTTTACCTCTTCTTGCTGGAAAATTAATCTGAATTTCAAGAAATAAATAACTCTGTTTTAACCAAATACATCTGGTTTATCTTGCAGCAGAGCGGTTGTATTGGATCACATTAGATTGTACAGGTGTAGCTGATGAAGTGGCTGCTTGCAGCATCGGCCACACTCTCCTCCAAACGTTCGTTGATCACCTGATAAGAGAATCAAGACCATTCCTGCCCTGGCATTTAAGCTGTGTTCCCTGCCCGGCATGCCATGCCGCAAAAGCCTAAATGGGATCCAGTTCAAACAGGCGTAGACACAAACTGGAAGCGTTGCTAGCACGAGTCACATCAACCCACAAACTATCAGGAATGTGTGTCGTCTGAAGTTTGTCCAATATAACAGCAATAACAATAATAATGATGAAAAGGGAGGCTGGGCTTGGGAGATGGAGAGAGAGTGAGCAGAGAATGTGAAACATCCACCCACGCTTGTCCGCGCACACGAACCCCCACCACACCACACCCCGCTATCTGATGCTTACTCACATGCTCACGCTGAGAGGTGTGTCTGCTGTCATGAGCAGCAGGAACCGTCGGAGGAGATTACGACCCCGGCTGTCGTAGTATGGATGGAGGTTTCTATGGTAATGGCAGGAGGATTTAATTTTGTGAATCAATCTCGTGTCTCGTTTTCACACTTCGATTTCGCTCACTTTCACACCTCGACACAAGCGCGCGCATCTGTTTGGAGGGTGAGACCGCAAAGAACTACAACTCCATCCATTCAAACTACCGGCTCCTGGAGTCGTTCGAGGTGAACGCGGGTGGATAAATGTCTCTAATGTTTAAGCGGATATGTTTCTCATCTCATAAACATCGGCAGCGTCTTAACTGCCGCCGCGCGTCTGTCTCGCAGTTGCGTCGCGGCCGCCGCTGCAGCTTGTTCTTATTCGAATGTGATTAATCAGCAAATGTGTGGAAGTTTTACACAAAACTTCCTCCCTCAAACTACTATTTTTATTTTTAGGGGCACTTCAGACGACCAGATCTTAAATTCCTGAGGTGCCGCGGAGATGCAGATAGCTTGCGGACAGCGAACAGCATTTATCGTGATGGATGTCTGTGCAGCTGGGCCTCTGAAGGAAGGAACGCGATGATGGGGGACACTTTGTTGAATGAATCTAATAGCCGTCGCGCAGCTTTCCAGACTGACCGTCCTGAATTAAGCAGGATGGCAGCGAGCGAGCGAGCGAGCCTCGGAGCTTCACTCTGTGAGTACACCCACCAGACCTGCGAGAGAGGCAACTGCCAGTGTGGGAAATTAACACCAAGCACCAGCCAAACAAAGTGTGGGCAGTTACAGTTAGCCAGTTTGTAAATTAGTAAACACTACAACACCTCTGAGCAGGTTCTGAATCATAACTGGCAGCATGGAGAAAAACCTCACAGAGCCAAGAGAAATGTGACAACAAAGTTTGTCACTTTTTTAAGTTAGTAAATACAACACGCTCTGTACAAGAGCTGTCACACTCCGATGGCCTCGCTGAAAGTGTTTATTTAAAAAAGGAGAGCTTCACAACTTTTCATAACCCGAAACAGGTTTACTTGCTGTAATCAATCCTTCCTAACGTGCTTCCAATGTAAGTAATAAAAATGCATCAGAAGGTTTGTTTATTACGCTAATGTCAGGCTGTGTATCTTCCAAAGTTTGTCTTTTTAGTACAAATTCCCTCTTTGTGTTACTGTTCCTCTACTTCAGACACTGTTTGTGGAGGGAAGAAAGAAGATTTAGTACTCAAAAGTCCAGAACTTGATTTGTATAACCAAAGGGCTCCGATGCAACACGTTCTGTGTGCGCCACAGCTGCTGGAGCTAACTGCGGCCGCTCTAGTCAAAGTTTCACCAGAAGCGCCGCGGTCCGGTTCAGGTACGTACCAGAAACAGCTCGCAGCTCACGTCAGACTGCACAGAGCAGCACCGATTTTCAAAATAAAACACTGTGTGCAAGCGTCCGATAAAAACAGCCAAAAGGGGAAACAGATTAACTACGTGGCTCTTCCTGAGGTTTCTTCCACCTTTTTTCCCTGTTAAAGGTTTTTCCTCACTCGAACCGAGGGTCTAAGGACAGAGGGTGTCACTCCCTGTACAGATTGTAAAGCCCTCTGAGGCTAAATGTACTTTGTGACTTTGGGCTATACAAATAAAATTGATTTGGTTTGATTTGATATATTTAGAAGCACATAAACCGAGAAAAAAAATGACCAAATCTAAGCAAGTGAACAAAGTCTGGTGGGGGTCTGAAGTTACTTGGAGAACAGACAAAAACAGCGTTGCGGCCCTGACGTGACGGAGATGTGTCGGGTGGGGGTTTCCCAGTAAGACTGTGTTCAGCACTGCGTAAAAAAAAAAAAAATGCAGCCTTATTTATTTTAACGGGAGAAGTCTGGTGGTGCAGCAGAAGTGGCCAAAAAAAAAAAAAGTCAGACCTGGCTCAACTTTTGCTGCAACACAACAGAGCATCAACCAGCAGAGCGCTGCGATGGCCAATAAAATACCTGATGGATTACTTTAAAACGTGAATGCTTTACATTTACTGTTGAACTCATTACCGGCATGGCGAAATACAAAATAACTGCAATCGTGGTAACTTACCAGTTGTGTAACCCTGCCAGTCTTAAAATTCACAGATTTGTCAATCTCAACCTTCCTTCAAGCAACACACTAGAAATGCATATGTAGATATATAGATTTTATTTAACAGATGAGTTATCAGTTCATACTCTGAGGTTTCTGTACACCAGAGGGTAAGGAAGGTTCTAATGTAGCAAGTAAAGATGGATGATTTAATATTAGCTCTGACAAATCGCTATCATTAACACAACAAAAACAGCAGGTCTGACTCTTCAAATGTCCATTAATTTTTCTGGTAAAGCACTTAGACACATTAACACAAACGTACTTGCTTAGGATGTCAATACATCTTTGTTGTGACGTGTTAAAAGTCTTGACACCGCGCTGTCTTCCTTTGAAACTGTGAGCCAGAGACGACATGTTGTGGCTTTACTCAGGTGCGGCGGTTTGATGTCATGATTATCGGACGACGCAGCCCAATTCATTATTTTACCACAGAGCTGATCTCAGTCCAGCATGAATGCTGAAGCCTGACATTAGCTGCAGATACATGAACACATACATGAAAGATTCAGACTTTTAAACTTCTTCCCTCTCTTCCCTTCCCACATTAAGATAAGACGACTTACGATGTAGCCTATACTTAGCCACCAACACTTTCCTGTGTACGGGGGGGAAGCTCTAGGAAGAAGGCGCAGGAAGAGCGGCGTGTGGCTCGCACGATAAAAACAAAGACATCGCGGGCCCTACGGAGCCAGCTTTTGTCAGAGGTTCGCTTACAAAAGGAAGTCATCGCTTTTTTCAAGACGATCCTGCATTGTCTTGCAAAGTAGCGGCCATCTTTTGAAGGGTTCTGCTTTGTTCTGACGTTGGGTTGAATTGGTCTCAAGAGGGGCTTCAGTCAATTATGAGGCTCACATTTGGCCTTTTTGAGCTAAATTATTATTGTGACTATGAAGAAATAATTTAATGTTGTGTTTGTTCAGTCATTTGATTTTTATGCTTTGTGGTTTCAGAGCAGTTTATTACACACTTAGGCTTTCTTGTAGCGTTTCAATTTTGCATACCGAGGGGTAAGAGGGCCATTAATGGATCCAAAGGTAACAATTTTATGCTATTAGTTTATTAAGCTTTATTTATTTAGGAAACCTCATTGAGAGATCAAGTTCTCGTTTGCCTGACCAGAGAACAAATTTGACATACACAAGGTCACTACACTCAGTACAACACAACACACACACACACAGCCAAACTAAATTAAAACAATCAAATATTATTAGAAACATAGGCTGGAGGAGCTTTAAAGTCTCTCAGAGGAACATCAAGCTGTGTTGCAGCTCATTCCAGTGCAGACCTGATAAATTTGGGTATTAGAGAGTTGGAAAAGATCTAATTATTTAAAGTAATGTAAGTAAATAGCAGAGGACCTAATGTCGATCCTTGAGGGACACCTTCATCAACGACTTGGGAACTTGATTCGAACCAAACGGCAACGACAGATGGTTGTTGTTTGATCCAATTGCAAGCAGAAACATCAAATTTAACTAAATATATCAAAGCCTTGGTGCAGCTCTTTAAAAAATTAGTTAACAGCATCCAACAACAGCAGCAGCAGCAGCAGTTATTGCGCAAGTCCAGCTGTAGGTTGACTAGTGACAGAGAGGCGGCACAGCTTGGATATAAGTCGCTATTTGTTAAGATATTAATGTGAATTCATTCAGATTCATGCACCATCTTCAAGCTTCACGGTGGGCAGTCAGGTAGGGAAACAGTATAAATCACTCATTTGTACCGTTTTGCAAGCTACTGACAAGGCAGACACGCATCTCAGCGTAAGAGCTAAACAGAGCGAGGAGACGTACTAGAGATCTCGGCTACATTTGGCTGATGAAGTGTTAACTTTCTGCCCCGCTGTGTGTGGACATAATCCTGTCCAGGTAGGCCTCGTTTCATTTGAATAAATAAGAGGGCTATGACGTCCACGACTACAGTCTATTTTTGATGCAGGTACCATGCCAAGGAGAGTCACGGCGTTCCTGTTTCACTAGACAATTGTCAGTGATCGGGTGTGTGTATGTGTGTGTATATACACACTATATATCATCATGTCACTCATGCTTTCTGCTTTCTCCTCCCACACATCAGCCGACCATGCAAGCATGAATGAAGACAGGTGACCTCTGCACCTTTTTTTTTTTTTACGTGAACACTGAAATTCAAACATTTAACCTAATAAAGCGTCATCGCTGACCTACGCTGACCTCTCTTTTGTGTCGTAGCTTTCCTTATTTACCACTTATTTAAACTATACTACAGCCACAGTAAGTTGCATGTGCCTCTTTATACACAAATCAACATAGCAGAAAATGAGTGGGAGTGGAGTGAATAAATTAAGATTTATTTAATCTTTTCCCCCCCATGTCTTGCACTTGAGATGTAACTTTTTCTACACCCAGTTTGCACAAAGCATCTACTTGCTGCTTCCCTGCAGGTCTGTGTGGGTTTCTGCAGGCTCAGTGATAAACTAGTAACGCTGGCTGTCTTTGTGAGAGAGAGAGAGTAAGCAAAAACTTTTACAATGCGTCCGCCGTATAGAAACACAATAATGTGTTTTAAAGGGTTTAGGTGAAGCGGCGTATTGATGAAGTAGTTGCTTGTTAAGTTGCCAACAAACACAAAAGAAAAAAAACGAGGGCATCTAAAAAGCAGCGAGGAACACTACTCTTCATCACCATCCTCCTACTCCTCCTCCTCTTCTTCACACAGTCACCACCACCATCATCATCAGTGAAGCACAAGGCTCTTTAGCTTTAGGAGGGGGGGGATAATAAGAGGAGGGAAGGAAACACGGAGCACGCTCTGTAAATACATTTTAAAAAATAAAAATAAAAAGAAAGACCCACGGTGAATCATGGCGAGTCCGCCATAAAAACATTACGGGAAGCTTCTAAAGAAAAAAAAAATGTTACCCCCACAACAACAACAACCACCTTACCTCCAACCCGGTACATGTTCGCTGCCATGACTGCCCCCGGTCCCCTGGCTTCCTCTCCAGGTAGAGGGGTGGCTCTCTCTCGGCTCTCTCTCTCTCGCGGCTCGCCGGAGCTGTGTTAGCGCTGCCGCCGCTGTGTGTTGGAAAATGGTGGATTGATCAATACGAAACAGACCGAGCCGAGAGAGCTTAAAGAGACAGTACACGCTCTCTCTCTCACTCACTCCGTATCTCCCTCCTAAAGTTTGGTTTGAGTACAAGTAGTGTAATAGATTACTTCAATCCAATCACTTACTTTAACCGTTTAGTCGTTAACGGTTTTTCAAAAATATATAGCACCGACTCAGATGTTGATGTTTAACCCCGCGAATGACGTCACTAACTCGTTTTTTAAAAACCAACGGTTATCTTTTTAATTTTTTTTTTAATTTAGTTACTCTAGTAACGTTACCTGACTGTTTAAAGGTGCAGTGTGTAACGTTTGGGGCCTCTATTTCCAGAATAAGTCAGGACATGGAGTATAATATTCATAACTAATCGTACAAGTAGTGTAATAGATTACTTCAATTCAATCACTTACTTTAACCATTTGACCGTTTAGTCGTTAACGGACTCAGACGTTGATGTTTAACCCCACGAATGACGTCACCAACTTGTTTTTTTGAAAAACCAACGGTTATCTTTTAAAAAAAATAATAATAATAATTTAGTTACTCTAGTAACGTTACCTGACTGTTTAAGGTGCAGTGTGTAACATCTGGGGCCTCTATTTTCCAGAATAAGTCAGGACATGGAGTATAATATTCATAACTAAACGTACAAGTAGTGTAATAGATTACTTCAATTAAATCACTTGCTTTAACCGTTTAGCCGTTAACGGGTTTTCAAAAATATATAGCACCGACTCAGACGTTGATGTTTAACCTCGCAAATGACGTCACTAACTCGTTTTTAAAAAACCAACGGTTATCTTTTAAAAAAGAAAAAATAATTTAGTTACTGTAGTAACGTTACCTGACTGTTTGGGGCCTCTATTTTCAGAATAAGTCAGGACATGGAGTATAATATTCATAACTAAACGTACAAGTAGTGTAATAGATTACTTCAATTCAATCACTTACTTTAACCGTTTAGCCGTTAACGGTTTTTCAAAAATATATAGCACCGACGCAGACGTTGATGTTTAACATCGCGAATGACGTCACCAATTCGTTTTTTTAAAAACCAACGGTTATCTTTTAAAAAAGAAAAAATAATTTAGTTACTGTAGTAACGTTACCTGACTGTTTGGGGCCTCTATTTTCAGAATAAGTCAGGACATGGAGTATAATATTCATAACTAATCGTACAAGTAGTGTAACAGATTACTTCAATTCAATAACTTGCTTTAACCGTTTAGCCGTTAACGGTTTTTCAAAAAATATAGCACCGACTCAGACGTTGATGTTTAACCCCGCGAATGACGTCACCAACTCGTTTTTTAAAAACCAACGGTTATCTTTAAAAAAAATGTTTTAATTTAGTTACTCTAGTAACGTTACCTGACTATTTAAAGGTGCACTGTGTAACATTTGGTGCCTTTATTTTCAGAATAAGTCAGGACATGGAGTATAATATTCATAACTAATCAAAGAACAGTTTGGCGGCTGTATTTTAGAGTACAAGTAGTGCAATAGATTACTTCGATTCAATCACTGCTTTAACCGTTTAGCCGTTAACAGTTTAAAAAATGTAGCTATAGTTGATGTTTAACCCCACGAATGACGTCACTAACTCGTTTTTAAAAGAACAACGGTTATCTTTTTAAAAAAATGTAATTTAGTTACTCTAGTAACTTTACCTGGCTATTTAAAGGTGCAGTGTATAACATTTGGGGCCTTTATTTTCAGAATAAGGCAGACATGGAGTTTAATATTCATAACTAATCAAAGAATCATTTTATTTTTATATCTACAGTGGGAGCGGGTCCTCTTTCATGGATGCCGCCATTTATGGCTGTCCGCCTATTGAAACATTTGTGTTTTCTACAGTAGCCCAGAACAGACAAACTAATATTGACTCTTAGACGGGCCCTAGTAAGTGTTGTTTCTCCTTTCGCTATAGGTGATGGTGATGGAGATTGCAATGCAGCAATTGGACTACTAATGCAACTAAATTCTAACACTGAACCTTAATTAGTCTGTTCGTCGTGTAATTGCTAACTTAGATCATAATTGTTATAAACACACCCATCTACATGTGGTATTTTATTAAACATTTTCAACAAGTTATTGCACAAGATTAAATATATATATCTTTCTTAGCATTTTTTTAGAGGTAGAACCATCTGTCTGTCTGTCTGTCTGTCTAACAAAACAGACTTGATTTAGCTTACAGTTGAGTACTGTGCATCAAGTAGTGTCATTACCTGAAATACATATCGCGATATTTAAGGTGGAATACCCTTCTGAAGAGTTTATACAGACATATGGACACTTATATACCCAAAACTTGGAGTACCAACATATTATGCATCCCTAAAACCAAAGCTGAGGTCTCTCAGCTTAGCTCAGTGGTGTCAAATGAGGTCTGTGGACCACCAACCCCCATGGGCTTAAACTGGCAAATAATAGGCTTAGTTACATTCAATATGTACACAAGAGGTGGTTACTTAACCTATATGTTTATAAGTGCTGTGACAGTAATGACAAAGATGGCATTACCTGGCCTAAAAGA